>NC_039360.1:79645694-79673682 GCF_003573695.1 Papaver somniferum
CCCCCCCCCCCCCCCCCCGGGAACCGGCCTTAGAAATCCGTTGATTTTCAACGGCTAATTTTCAAAATATTAGATGGCATTCATTTTTGGTAGGTATATAGAGCTTTATAAGAGAAAGATATTCCCAAAATATTAGCTTCAAATCCGATACCATTTGATTTTTATATTGACAAAAAATACATCTAAAATGTGAGATATTATGAGAATAAAGTGTGAAGGGATCCTCCATATATGTTGTTAAATTTACCAAACAAACTGTCCTTTTTTTATCTTCTTGAACGCGCCAATGTGATTATGCCATGAAGAACATCGAAATAGCTTCGGAACTTTTAGTGCTGGTACATTTCGAAATACCAAAGTTCACTATCTATCAATCTTAATCGTAAATGTTGCATAATTCGTTGATTATCAATGTTTGATTTTCAAAATAATCAGTGGTAGTGTTGTACGTATCGGGATTTACTTGATCTTTGTAGCACTTTGTAAGAGAAAATTATCCCTAAGATATTACCTTCAAATTTGTTAGCATGTAGGCTTAATAAAAAAATGACGTTAATAATGTGAGATAGTATAAGTAAGTGGAAGTGGATCTTCTCTCGGTTAATTAGGTTATAGATAATTTAGTCTTAGCTGTTAGCTTAGAATTTATATTACCGATTTTGATTTACAGTCGGGAGATAGAAAATCAAAGTTAGTGTCTTAAATTTTCAGAGGGAAAGAGAAGTAGAAGAAATATTGGTGGAGATTTAGGTTGAAATGCAATATTTGATTCACTTAGAAAAAAATGAGTGATTCCAATGAGAAAATTGAGGTGTGTGAATCCTTATAGACATATCAAACAAAATTTTCATACCTCTTGCAGGAGATCCGACAATGGCTGATTTTCTTAGATGATAAATAGTTTTTAACCCAAAGTCAAGGTGGAACTCAACCAAATGGACCTTCTTATGAAGCAAGTGCAGAAACAAACTGAAAAAGTGAATCAATGGCTGAAAATAGTCAGGTATATCTCTGATTTAGCTCCAACGTACTCATAACCGATGAAATTACATACAAATAATGAATTTATAAGCTTTCCAGACCTGCCTACGGCCAGGTTGGTACCGAAAAACCTACCCAAAACCTTGTCTATATATGGCTACGAAAATGATGAACTCGTAATCGTGTAGATATGCATGGATAAATTTATGTTATTTAATACATTTGTTATGGAAAGGTAGTAAAGAAAAAAAAAATCGGTCGTAGGTGGAGTATCGAACAGGTCTAGTGGTTATACACTCAGTCGTAGAATTTATGTGTGTTAGTTTTTGAATCTACGACTTAGAATAACCTTTTACGACTAAGAATATGCCTATTTTTTTTCTTGAGAACCATAGCTTATATACGGTTAGGTTCTGTAGAGCCCTCAAAGCTAGCAGCTGACTAATCCAAGAGATTAACTAAACAATGAGGCACTAAGAATCTAAATCATTTACTTAAACATTCAATTAAGAAATCTGCTACAAAGCTTAACCGAAAAACTAGGCCCGCTCAGAAATATATAAATAAGAATTCCTCACAAATGATACATATACAATTGTCATTTGGTTTGCAAATAGAATATACAACATAATAAACATAACAGAAGACTCAACGCCACAAAGCTTCCACTGCGCAACCCTGATATGTCTCTGAAACTGAAAGTGGGAATGGGTGAGCACATCATCCCTAAAAGGGGTGCCCCGTAGGAATAACAACTAGCTTTCAAGTAAACATTAATATGATTCGAAGACAATGCAGGTTTTATCGAAAGTCGTTAATACACGGAAAGACAGTAAAACACAAAGTAAAAACTTCTTCAAAGACATCCATAAATAACAGTAACATCCATGTATGAGATGTGTGTTGCCGCACATAAGGGAAGAGTAATATTGATGCCAATTCCACATCGAATAGGTAATATTGCGGTGTATCGCCCTAGCCATAGAATACTTAATATATAAAGGAAGAATAATATTGCGGTGTATCTCCCTAGCCGTGTAATATTGCGGTGTATCGCCCTAGCCATAGAATACTGATATTGTGTCGGCACACATCTCATACCACACAAAGCACACAAATATATGCATGAATTTCACAACACCAAGATTGATTTGTAAAACAATAATGAATACAAGAGAATTCGTTATCGATTCCCACCTCTTTTGATGACAAGCCTCGCCTGAGATCCACGATCAACTGGTTCATCCTTTGAATCGATCGTTGTTAATAACTAATTGTTAATCACATAAGAACTCTAAGAATCTAGCCAAAATGGCTCATACAAGAATTATACAAGTCTATCTATAATGGTTATAAGCCCATTTATGACTTTACACCTTTCATTCTCTATCTTTAGCATAGTTAAGGTTTACTAGTTCTAGTCCATTAGCTAAATCTTATGGAGATCTACAACTCGGTAGAAAGAACCAAAGCCTAATTGGACCGTAAGGGGTCCAAATCATCGATATATGGTAACTAGTTCTAAGCCCAAGTCCATTAAACAAGTCCACTAATCCAAGGACTGATTTAAATTGGTCAACAAACAGTAACTAACAGACAACATGGTCAATTAGCGGTCAACGTCTAAGGTTAGGTCAATAGTCAAAGTCTAGTCTGGTCAAGCCAAACGGTTAAGGTCAGGTCAACTGGTTAGGTCACTGAGTCAACTCGGATTAAGATAAGGAAACTCGATGAGTCACAACGATTCAACTTAGTCAGATTAACTGAGTCAGCTAAGTCAGACACTGACCGGGATGACTAACAGGTTTAAATCATTGATTCATCCTCATACTTTCATTCTTCTTCATAACTAGACTGATATTACTAACACACCTATTGACAGAACTTCACAAGGAAAAGTATAGTTCAATTACTCTTAAATAAACATCAAAGTTCAATTACAATTACAAACTAGGTTTACCTGCAATTGCAGCTTTAATCTTTTCACAGCAATCCCTAACTAATCCTACAACCCCCATTAACAATCCCCATTAATAAACCCTTTCTTTATTTTATCAATTCAAACACACATAAACCCTTCTCGACATCTTCTAGTTCTTAAAACTCAATCCCTGCATCATATACTGTCAGCCTCAAGTACAATTCATCTACTTTTCAACATGACTGTAGCTCTCCCCATTATCTTCATTAGCTACAGCTGTAACTCCATTCACCAACTAACAAACCCCTGTAACTTATTAACAACTATAGAATCACCACATGTATCTCCATCTCAGCACCAACAGTACTTCCAACTTCACATCCTTGCGATTCTAATTCATTAGACTCACACCAATCCCATCAGTCAAGCAAAAGCACCATCACCACTTGTAATACCCATTCGGCAATTCTTGTCTCATACACGCCACTGTCTCAACCACCAACATCTCTAAGTTGTGACTGCAACTCTAACAATTCACACTTACAACCATCTTCAACACCACTAGAACTAAATTCATCTCAGCTGCATAACAGAATCACTGACAGCAACACTATATCCAAACTTAACTGCAATACAATCTCAAACCTCATCTGTAATCACCCATATAGAATTATACTTCACTCCCAACTGTAAGTCAATCTCCATTTCATAGTAGCACCAGTTCTAACTCACATACCCCTTCAGCTCAAACTACTAACCTAATATTCATCTAATGGATTCTGGATTCAATCCAATAACACATCTTATTCAACAATAGTTACCAATCTTCAAATATGAACTAATTTACTTAGGAATTAAAAGGATTATTACCTCAGATTAAATCCCAAACTGAATTAGATGATTCGCCATCTGTTTAATCTTCAACCTTGACTTCATCATACTCCCTAACCATCAATTTCAAGCTGTTCCTCAACCTCATAACCTAATTGAGACTAAACCCACTTCCAATCATCGATCTATAGCATCAGTATCACTTTCTAAATCTTATCAGAGTTCTTTTCATGAAACCCTAACTTCAGTTCTTCAAACCTTCACTAGATCTCGTAATTCATCCACTAGTTTCTTACCCATATCTTCAACACGCAAAACCCATCATGAAATTCTTGATTTCATCTTCAATTTCACTTAATCCCCAAATCAATCTTAAAAACCCTAACTTTTTGTTTTCTCTACAAATCACCATCTCTTTTTCTTTTCACGATCAACGAATAAGAACACCACCAACATCAGTCATCACCTCGAGTTTCTATTAAGATTAGCGACTTCACAACCTCATAATCCTCTCACAGAAAAACCGTAGACGAAGAACAGAGAAAAGAATGAAAGCAAGAAGAAATAAGAAGAAAGAGAAAGAAGAAGAGAAAATGGCTTTCTCTTATGCACGAATTTGAGATAAGACCAAAGAGATTTGCTATACACCCACTCAGCTGGATAAGGGTCGCCCCAGTCGGTCCAATGGCAAAAAGACTATTTTTCCCTTCAAGAAAATCTGATGATATCTTCTTCGTATAATATCTGACACGTTCGAGTAGTCCATTATGCGCAACTTTTCAAGATCTATCCATCGGTACTAATTTCTCATCTAATTCGTTGTTAGATTAATTTCTATTAATTAACGGTCGGGTTAAACTGATCAAGCAATTATCGGTAAGACGTCTCTTGACTAGTCTAATAGCGTTGACGAGCTTGAGGGTCCTTACAGGTTCAATGATTTTCCTACCTAGTCATAATCATATTTTTGTGTCTTCCTTCGACTAATGTTTTGATATTTTGTTTATAGCTCATGCCCCGACCTCAACCAGTGGATGATCAACCTACGCTGGCAAAATGTAAGATGAAGATACTATCGATCACTATTTGAAGAACTTGGTAGGTTTCCAATATATGTGTTTTTCAATCATTTGGACCATATTGCGATGTTTTTTTTTTTTTACTTTATATACTTGGTCCATGTAGACATGGGAAAATAAAGACGATGCAAAAGAGTGGGTTAGAAAACATGAAAAATTAAAGATGTGCGTGATAGTTTGTAATAATCAAGTGACGACCACCACTTTCAAATGTTTACGAGTGTAATAGAGAGCATAAAAGTTACACAAAAAAAGGAGTCATGTTATTAGGAGGAAAAAAATGGATACGAGGAGGGAAGAATTTCGCCCAAATCCTGGTCAATGCATAGTTAAAGTCAAATACAGTAAAGTAAAAACTTCCAGAATACCCACCCTACCCACGCTATCATTAACTGTTCAGGATCCTTTGCTTCATATGAATGCTATCGAGTTCATAAACACCGATTAGAATCAAAAAGTAAAAAAAATGTTGGGTGTTCTTTTCTATGATTCCTAATGCTTATTGATTTCGTTGATAGGATCACTAAGAATCTTCTTCTTTTTTTATTTTTACAAGAATGTATCTAGAGAAATTATTGGTGTTTGCTTCTTATTATGATGCATTATTACGATTTATGCAATTGGACATCGATTCGTGCCACAAATATTTTGAGGGACATCAACATTTACAAGATTGTTTTGAAGGTCTTGCAAACAGGTTGAAGTTCATTATACAAGGGATAATTTCCCAATGATTTGGAAAGAGTAAGTGGCCGTTGCAATCTTTTTTTTGCGGATCATAAGATTTGTCGTCAGGGGGAGAAGTATTTTAAAGTTTTTTTCTAGATTAAACTTTCTCTGTTTGGTTGGTAAACCTAATTATAATCAAGGATATCATAGGAATTCGTTGTTAGATTAATTTCTATTAATTAACGGTCGGGTTAAACTGATCAAGCAATTCGGTAAGACGTCTCTTGACTAGTCTAATAGCGTTGACGAGCTTGAGGGTCCTTACAGGTTCAATGATTTTCCTACCTAGTCATAATCATATTTTTGTGTCTTCCTTCGACTAATGTTTTGATATTTTGTTTATAGCCCATGCCCCGACCTCAACCAGTGGATGATCAACCTACGCTGGCAAAATGTAAGATGAAGATACTATCGATCACTATTTGAAGAACTTGGTAGGTTTCCAATATATTTGTTTTTCAATCATTTGGACCATATTGCGATGTTTTTTTTTTTTTACTTTATATACTTGGTCCATGTAGACATGGGAAAATAAAGACGATGCAAAAGAGTGGGTTAGAAAACATGAAAAATTAAAGATGTGCGTGATAGTTTGTAATAATCAAGTGACGACCACCACTTTCAAATGTTTACGAGTGTAATGGAGAGCATAAAAGTTACGCGAAAAAAAGGAGTCATGTTATTAGGAGGAAAAAAAAATGGATACGAGGAGGGAAGAATTTCGCCCAAATCATGGTCAATGCATAGTTAAAGTCAAATACAGTAAAGTAAAAACTTCCAGAATACCCACCCTACCCACGCTATCGTTAACTGTTCAGGATCCTTTGCTTCATATGAATGCTATCGAGTTCATAAACACCGATTAGAATCAAAAAGTAAAAAAAATGTTGGGTGTTCTTTTCTATGATTCCTAATGCTTATTGATTTCGTTGATAGGATCAGTAAGAATCTTCTTCTTTTTTTCTTTTTACAAGAATGTATCCAGAGAAATTATTGGTGTTTGCTTGTTATTATGATGCATTATTACGATTTATGTAATTGGACATCGGTTCGTGCCACAAATATTTTGAGGGACATCAACATTTACAAGATTGTTTTGAAGGTCTTGCAAACAGGTTGAAGTTCATTATACAAGGGATTATTTCCCAATGATTTGGAAAGAGTAAGTGGCCGTTGCAATCTTTTTTTTGTGGATCATAAGATTTGTCGTCAGGGGGAGAAGTATTTTAAAGTTTTTCTCTAGATTAAACTTTCTCTGTTTGGTTGGTAAACCTAATTTTAATCAAGGATATACCGATCAGAAAAAATAATCAAGGATATCATAGGAATTTCATCATATATTTAAGAAGTCAATCCCTCCTCAAGAATTTTAATTCCCTCCTCAAAATCCTTCCCTCCTCGTATCCTTTCTTTCCCTCCTATTAACATGACTCAAAAAAAAAATAGTGAAAGCATGACAATGAGGAAGATTAGTTGTTACTCTAAGAAGAATGGAGGCCCTTCCGAGCTTCAATTTCATCTCAAAAAAAGGCTCTTAAGAAAGTGTATTCGGTCATCATAGCTGGCCATTAGAGAATTTTGTAATACATCCTTATACCAATAACTGCTAGTACGTAGACTTTATGGCCCGATGAAATTATGCTAGAAGATTTTATGACCCGAAATTGTATGAAACTTAGTGATGACCTTGGTACTTGAAGCAAAGAAATTAAAAAAAAAAATGCTTCCCCCTTGGAGACCATATCTATAATGAAAAAGCAATATTGAGAAAGGAAACATCGAAAGAAATGCACCAAATGCAACAATTAATGTATTTGGGAGATAAACATAAGTACATGATGTTCCATGAAAAAAATGAGGCTAAAGAAATAAAATATCTTTTATTGGCTAATCCTGAGTTTATTAAATTGTTCCCGTCAAGTTTCCAATAGATTACACATATAAAACAGATAAGTATGAACTCCCAAGTCTTGAACTTTGTCGGACAAACATCTATAAAACCCTCCTTTTAGTAATGTATTTTGTTTATTGAAAACAAGACAGGAGAAAGTTATATATGCGGCATTATAACAAGTGAAACTAATATACACAGAAGGTTATACTCCTAGCGTGATCATTACCGACAAGGAACAAACATTGATGAATGCAATGGCGAGGGTTTTCAAAGACACCCTTAACCTTTTATGCATGTTTTGTTAATATAGTATTCATACTAAGTGCAATCCCATCATTCAACCACCAAAAAAAAAAAAGAGAAATGGAGATAACAAGACAACTACCGGTAAAGAAATAGAGAAATTTGAGAACGATGACAAGGTGGCGAAACTAAAATGGGCTAGTTTCAAAATATAGTGGGATGTCTAGGTTTGGTTTATTACGGAGGAATATTATAAAGAAAATGAATGTATAATACTGGCGCATTGGAAAAGTTACCCAATTATAGTAAAGTATTTGTAGCAAAATTGGTTGATTCCACTCAAAGAAAAGTTTGTACTTGCATTCACAAACAAATAGACATTATTACCACCAAGCTACAGGTACGGCGGAGTCGTCTCACAACCGGTTGAAGAAGAAGCTTCCCAACTGTAATAGTGTATTTGTTACGGTTTTCCAAGTCATGCACAGTTACTTCCTCTGTGATATCGATAGAGTTATGGAAAAGTTTGAAAGAATCCCATGCGGAAAACACATCAAACATTTGGATTATCCTTGGCTCGAGTAACTTACAATGTAGAAGATTATGTATAAAGATGAGATGTTTAGGTTGGGAAACTTTCGGGGTGTATAATTTCTTTATCCTAACATTTCATGTTTGGAACCCTCATGTCAGCATGTGATACCTACATACGAAGACAATATGATCCCAATTGAAGATATTGATCCATTTTGGCAACATTTATCATTCAATGAACTAATAGACGATAAATATTTCAGAAGAGCGTTTGTCGACACCAACACTGGAAAAGTACTAGCCAAGAAGTACTTTACATTAACCTTGACACAAAGGAAAGTTTAGTAAAATAACTTTACTAAATTTGTTTTTCCCTACACTAAATCCAATGTTAGCGAACCAACTAAGAGAACAGGAATATCAGGCCTATTACGATAAACTCAAGGTCGGTAGGACGGAAAAATTGAATCAGTTATTGTATGAACCAAAGAAATAATATCCCTCAGAGTATGAGTACATGAATGCAATACACGATGGTGGGGGGTGGGGGGAGGTCGTAATAAGGGCTACAAACAAACTTTGTCGTACTAAAATGGAGAAAAGTGGACTAGACCGACAATTATCATTGAATGACCTAATAGCCGATAAAGATTTCAGAAGAGTATTTGCTGACACCGACATTGGACAAGCACTAGCCGAAAAATACTAAACATTAAACTGGACACAAAAGAAAATGTAGAAATTAACGTTTAATCCCAAAGTTGTTGGGGTTTGGACACTCTAGTCCTCTCCTCTCAAGACTAGTACTAAGAGGTCCAAATTTACACAATTCAGAACGAGTTGGTCCTTTGGTGAACGATTTAGTCCAAAACGAACATTTTTTTGTGACAAAAATACCCAATGTCTAAATGTAATTCGTGATTCTTCTGATTCTTCATTTTATGAAACCAGCTCTCACAGCGAAGAACAAATCTTAAAACCTATTCTCATCGCGTCAATGAAAGTTTAATCTGAAACCTAATTATGATAATCAAACAAAAACTCGATTCAAGTTAAAAAAAACCTAAATCATCATCATTAATTCATCCTCTTGAAGATTAACTCGAAATTGAGAGGAATAGTTGATGAGATTTGGTTTCAGATAAGCTCATCATTGAAGGCGATTTGAAAGATAAGTTGAATTTTTTTTTATCATTTAATTTGATCGCCACTATTAATTTGACGATTTTTGTAATCGATTTCAGAAGAAAAAAATAACGGTTTGAAAAACCTAATTTCTTTGATTTGTTTTCGAATCTCTTATTCGATAAATGATAAGATTTTAGATCTATAATCGTCTCATCTTGATCTACCTATCTCTAGAACTTTCTCCATTCTGAAACCTGTTTTTCGTCTTCGACATGTAGAAATAATCACATATCATACCTAATCTTTCATTGCTTGTATTTTAATTTTCTATTTTTATTTTAATTTTTGTGTGTGTTTTAGTTTCATTTTACGATTCATTTATCATCCAATTCATTTGTTTCTTGTCGTTCTGCATTTTGGTGATTGTTGTTGAGAAGTTATAATTTTATTTAGCTTATGCTCGTTTATTCTCCACATTTAGGCTTTATGCATTTGTTGCTGCCTTTACTAACTCGGACAGCTTGAATCCTTTCTTGTACTCAAAAGTTACATTCTGTTTAATTCTCTGATTAGTACTTTAATTTTATTATCCATTGAAATTGTAGAATCTGGTAAGAAACTGGAATGATAGTACTAAACCATCAACACATGAAAAGTACAAGTAGGTGCATTAGTTAATTTTGGATACATCCACTACGATGGATGGAAATTCATTGAACTTGTCGGGTTGGAAATGACCTTCATGTTATTAGTGAGGGTATATTATCTTTTCACTTAAAAGTTCATTTGTACTTCAAAACTACAGTATACTGAATTTCTTTTGTACAGTGATGTTAGTTGATGGGCAAACAAGTGATGATACTAATTTTTGGAACCATTTATAGGAGAGTCAAACATGTGCCTTGTGATTATTTAATTAAGCATGTACGATTCGAAGAACTGGTGGTGGAGGAAGCCATCAATCCAGGGAGATATACTTCAAGATGGGTACTGACTTTACATTTGAGGTAATTAAGTTGATTTTTAATTATTTTATAATAAAGAACTATTAGGCTTCCATGTAACCATGTGTGTAGGTGTAATCATTTTAAGTGGTGATTGGAACTGTAAATGCTATGATGATGGACGGACTAGTTTGTATTTATTTATAGCTTACATGATTTACTTTGATTTGAAGTGGAGATCTGTGACTTCTCCTTAGTACATATGTATGCATATTTTAGCAATTGATCATTTTTTCTGATTTACATGATGTGAAAAGCGTTTCATGTTAGCTTTAGAAGTAAGGTCTTAGCTGGATTCGATTAAGTCAAATTGTTTAGCTCATGTCATTTGGAATGGTGCCTTAGCAAGTGCAAATGATAGTATTGGTGCTTGACGTGCACAATTGAAGTAAATTATCCTATTAAAAAGATGGGATTTTTAAGATGATTCTTGGGACTCGCATCTAATTTAGACCATATTTATATACATGGTACAAGCGTATTATCTCTTTCGCCTCAATAATTAGATATAGAGCCTTATGATTTAGTTATTGGTGACAGTTTTTGCTCGATGACCATTTTTATAATCATTCTAGCCTATTTTTTTATGATTAACATTGTATTATGCCAGTTAGATGAATCATAAGTGCAGATTTGGTCGGCGGCTATTAAGTAGCTCATACTGTTTAGTAGTTGTAATTGTCAAGTGAAGACAATGCTTACGAGTTTTATGTTACGCAAGAAATAAAACCTTATGAATTATGATACTTTACTGGTAACATTTCAGCAATCCTGATTACTTCTTGTTAAGATTTATATTCTCTTACCTACTAATGAATGTTTGATCTACTTGGTGTATATAATTGTACACATGTTGACTTTAAATGTGTACATAATTGTACGCATGTTGATTTTTAGCGTGCACATAGTTGTACACCTGTTTATTGGTAATATGTATATAGATGTACACACTAACAATTTTTGATTTTCTTATTTTAGCTCTTTTAGAGATATTTTTCTATGTTCATTATATTTTGGACTTGCTTGGATCATTTGATTGTTACCTGATATCTAAATTTTGAACTGTACAGGCAGATTTCTTATTCTCAATGTGTACATATTTGTACACATGTCGATTTTTGTTTGATTTAAAATGTCATTGAAATTTCCAGGGTTGTGCGCCTCAATCTCCAAGCAAGTGATCAAGTAAGTGCAGGTGGGGAGACTGTTCTTACTTCCGGGACCACTGCTAAACAAGTTTTAAAGTCTGATTTTAGATATCCTAAGATGCTGAGGAAAGAAAGAGAGACCTTGTGGCGCCTAGAAGAACCGATGCGAAAGTAAAATATTGGATCTGACTTTAGGGAAGACAAGCCACAAATGCAAAGAGTAGAAGATATCTTGATTCATGTAGGATCAATGAGACTTCACGGACGGAGTTAGATACAAGGTTAGTTTTTTTATCCCACCAAGTGTCACTATTATTTTTAGTTGGCATGTGATAGTTGTAGGGGAATCTCAATGTGTACATAGTTGTACACTTGTTGATGGTTAATGTGTACATAGTTGTACACATATTAATTGTTGACGTGTACATAGTTGTACACATGTTATGATTATGATCAAAAAGCTGACTTCGAGGTCGATGCATCTTCCCTAGCTAGAGAAATCCATATGAGATTTCTTTTAACAAAGATTGAGCTTTTAAAACAATCTATAAGATATTGTAAACATTAAGTAGGGTAAGTGAAAAATGTGAAAATGATCTTATGAAATACAAGATGTTGGTTTGGCTTGCTGGCTTGCAGCAATGAGATCAAAACAATAATGTATAATAGCTTACTTGTTGTCTTTGTTACAGTTTAATTGTGCGGTAAAGACTTGCTTAGAAATGCGCAGAATCCGTTGTTTGTTGAATTGCAATCATCATTTTTATACTTATTGAGAGTCAAAAAAACATGGGTAAAAAGGAAAACAGCAGAAGCAGGTTAGTAAAATTCAATTCTTCACTTCTAAATATTGGAATTTTTTTCTTGAGCCACTATAGGTGTTTGGAAAGCGGCTTTTTTTTTATCATTGGTATGCATATTAGATCTGAGACTGTTGCTAGTAATGTAGGTTTTGAGATTTTTTTCATATGGGATACACATAAACTAGAAGTTGTCCTATGATAAGTTATATGTTGCGAGTATATTCTCATTTTGCATAGATTTCGGGTTATTGTTGCTCTCACTTTTGCATTTCCCCATAGAATTAGTTTGATATGTGTCCAACCTGTGATATAAAAGAGTCCATATGCTTACGCTTGCGTAGATGACTAGGGTGTACAAACTGGTACACATCTAAAACATTAACTCCATAAGCTTATGCTTGCATAAAACTAGGGTGTACAAACTGGTACACATGTGGAAAAAAATGAATATTAGCTTATTCTAGGGTAAATAAATTGGGTGTACAAACTGGTAGACGTGTACGAGAATTGACTCCATAAGTTTATGCATGCATCAATAACTAGGGTGTACGTGTGAAAAAATGACTCTATAAGCTCATGTTGCGTAAATAACTAAGGTGTACAAAACGATACACGTGTAAATAATTCACTCCATAAGCTTATGCTTGCGTAAAACTAGGGTGTACAAGCTACTCCTGCTGCTAGGAAATCAAATGATGCTGAGAATAGAGCCAGTGATGTTGGTGATTTTTCCACAACTAACAATATTTTAACTTTGCAGGATGCAATTCCATCTGGATCATCTGTACATCGTATTCTGAGTTTGTCATGTGACGAAAGTATTCTGAGTTTTTGTCATGTGAGTTCAGTTTCCTGCAAAATGCATTCCTCCTGAACTTTTAAAGCAGAATTTCTAGTTTTGTATTTCTTGTCATGAACACATAAACCTTTTAAATTTGTTGCTCCTATGTTATAAACATATGAGAGATTTGAAATAACTTAGGTTTGCGACGAGATTTGTATTTCTTGCCATGACCACATACTGATTAGTAAAACTATGCATATAACATTTATCATTCGACATTATGGATTTTTCTTTGTTGGTTCACTTATTTTCTTTTCGTTTGTATCTCATTTGTCAGGAATCTCTCTTTTTTTTTGCCATTTTTTCCTTTGTCAGATCAAGTTACGCAGAAGATTGATAGCGTAAACGAGATCTGCTCCTTCCCATCAAAAAGAAAAAGAGATCCGCTCTTTACCCCTCATGGATATATTACCTGTAATAAATATGTGTTTTAATTTTTTTTGATTTTTCCATTTTTTATATGTTTGGAACCCCTCATGGATATACTGTCTGCTATGTGGGTCTTGATGTTCGATTTTCTTGATTTTTGCAGTGGTGTACATAGTTGTACACAATAGTGTAAATTGAAATTCTAAGAAATGAAAATTATATAGTCATATGAGTACTCTTTTTGTAGCTTTCGAAAGGAGCTTTCCGAATATATAAAGTTTGTGAATTTTGGACAAATGGTTCGAAAGATAAATTGTTTTTAATTGTTTTTATATTATTTAAAACCGCTGACATCATCACGAGTCACTTTGTACTAAACTGCAAATATTTGGACTAAATTGTAAACCAATTATTTATGTACTTTCCATAAAAAATGACTAATTTGTACCTAGTTGAATGGGTCAGGACTAACTAGTATATTTGGATGAGATTTTGGACTAAAACGTATTTTTCCCAAAGAAAATTCAGTTGAATAACTTGAGTAAATTCGTTTTTCCTCGCATTAAATAAAATGTTAGCGAACGCAACTAAGAGAAAAGGAAGGGTAGGCATATCGCGAAAGACTCAAGGTTGGTAGGACGCAAATACTAAAGAAATTGTTGGATGGGTCAAAGAAAAAAAAATCCCTCACGGTATGGATACATGAATGAAATATATGATGGGAAGGATAAGGTCATAATAAGGGCCACAAAAAATAGTCATACTAAAATGGAAAAAAGTGGACCAAACCGACAAGATGTCTCACCCCAAGGTCCAAAGATTCAAACTTAAAAAAGTTTAACAATTGTAGATGGTGGATTTTCGACAAGGGCTAAAATCGTAAAACCATAATTATACGTGCTCCTGATCCAGCAATCAGATGAGTATTGAGGCTCATGTCTCTTATCGAAGCATGAAAGCTCATGCCACAAGAATCTCTGGCTGAGAATATTGTCTCTCAGAGTATATGTAGATGTATAGTCTCTCAGCTGAGGCAACGACATATCTCATGAATACTGAACAATTTCAGTAATTACTTTTATATATAATTGAAAGATTGGACGGCTTCTAGACAGCTTGCCTGCTAATATAGAGCAATAACGTCTTCAGGATGTAGCAATGTATTTCTTGACTATATAAAAGAAATATGACGCTTCAACAAGCTCATATCACTCAATTCTTGAATAATTAATGCTCCTAGACGATCGTACTAGTATAGAGCCATCAATTAATTATTCCTAAATCATTAGATTCATTAACTGAATCCCTGGAAAATATTCTACGTTTTTCATAATATTTCGTTACTTCAATTCATGGTTCTTCCCAGCAAAATTCCATGGGTTAGTAACAAATATTCAACACACGGGCATCTGAGCCACTATCGAGTAAGCCCCGACCAAAATGGTGCAAGTGTACTCAGCAATAATGCACTAACAAGCACCTGAATGCACAAACGAGCATTCCAGAACACGAAGGAACGATGAACCTATGCAAAAATAAGAAGAAAATAATAAATAATAAAATATTAATCAAGGCGCCGGGGGACTGGGCCCACCGGCTTGCGGGTCGTGTCTTAGCCAGACCCATATTTTTATTATTTTCCTTGATCTCATGAAAATTCCCTCATTTGAACAAAATTCCTTCGTTTCAGGGAAACTCCTCAGTTTTATGGTGTTTCTTTCACATCAAGGAAATAATAAATAATTAGGAAAGGTGTGCGGGACCAAGCCTACTAGTCGGCCGGTCATGCCCTAGTTGTGGCCGGTCCCACACCTTGCATTCCTTATTATTCTATTATTATTTCCTTCATCCCATGAAATTCCTTGATTTCATGATGTTTCCTTCAAGTCATGGAACTAATACATAAAATTAGGGAGAACTCACGGTACCGGGCCCTAGCCGGCAATGCCCTAGTCGGCCAGTATCACACGCCCTTATTTTATTTTTATTATTATTATTTTTATTTGTTTCCCTCATCTCATGGAAACTCCTTCACTTTAAGGAGAAATCCTTTATTTCAACAAACTCTTTGATTTCATGGTATTTCCCTAAAATCATGAAAAATAATATAAAATTAGGAAAAAGTGCCATGGGACGGGCTTATTGGCCGGACGGCCATGCCTTGGCCATAGCCGGTCCCACACTTCATGATTCCTTCATTTTATTATTATTATTTCCTTCATCTTATGAAGTTAACTCAGTTCTTGATTTCTTCATATTTTCTCAAATGATTACTCAAATGCACACCAGAAAATATCAAAATTCTCAGGACTGAGACGCGAGCATTTTGGCGACACGAGCATATTACCTTGACCGACCAAGGTTGGCTCTTTGGCTTGCAAGAGGCCGGCCCCACGTACTTTCATCATTTGACCTAATTGGTCATATTAGGTTCAAACTCTCCCAAACAATTTTGGAATTTCATAAAACGATCGTCAGTCGATCCCGTGACCAACCAGGGTCGGTTTCATGGCCCCTTGGTCGGTCCTTCATTTCTTCATAATTTATTAGGTTTTATCACCTAAGGTTCAAACGAACATTGTTTGAATAAATGATTAAACCAGCATTTAATCATCCTTTCACCAACTGATCTTCAAGAGATTTTGATATTTGCTCACTCGAGCATCTGGGCGCTACATGGTCGACCCATCATCCCATGTAGCCGGTCCCTCCTTCACTCAGTGGTTAATTTTCAATAAACCATCAATTGATCGTCAATTGATCGAATTAGGGTTTCAAGTCCAATGTTCATAATTCCAGATTCGAACGCTAATAATTTTACGACGATCCCATGATCAACATTTTATTAATCATACTCGGTTCAGTGGCCAGTATCTTAAAATAATATTTTATTTGATCATGCTACCAATAATTCATCAGATGAGCAATATTTTCTCAGACTAAGGAATAATAGTTCAACTATCAATATTTAACAATTCATCGAATGAGCAATATTTGCTCAGACTAAGGAATAATAGTTCAATTATCAATATTTAACAATTCATCGAATGAGCAATATTTGCTCACCTTAACTATCAACATTCACTCGAGAATTATACCTCTGTCTCAACAGACACGTTCGATTCACGAGTCTCAGAACATTTGCAAATCACGTTCGACTCAGCGATACAAGGACTCATCGTCCCATGAAGTCAGCAACTGACTAACTAAATACATGCCTGCTTTGCAGACTCCACAACCACGAGATATCAATCATGCCACATGAGGGATATTAACTAGGATTTTAGTCTGGCGGTCTATGGCACGTGTGTTCATACACACGATGAGAATGTGAGCAAGTCGTGCAATCAGTTGAAGGAGTTAGCAAAGTAGTGGGTGGAAAATCAACCAAGTCTCCGCACGATGAACAACTGATTTTAACACGATTTCCATTTCCCCACTCTTTGACTCCAGCAACTGTCACACTTCATGGGATCAAGGTGTTTACAATTCTAGGGATATAAATAAGTCTCTGAATCATGATTGAAAACAAGAAAATCTTTCGTAAAAACAGACAACATGAGATTAACAACTCAACGTCTGAGCAATTACTCACAACAGAGCGAATTAAATCAATCAGAGCTTATCTTATTCCTTTACGCAGAACACACAACACACCCACAATCTTCGATCACCATTGATCTCACACATTTCTCAGCTTCCCTCCTTGACAGACACATTTTTGTGTCTGAATTGTCCTCAATGTTTGTATTGTTGGAACTCGATTTTTGTACTAATATTGTGTTTTTTTATGTATTTTTAGGTATTTTTGAAAATAAACATTTTTGGAAAAATCGGCTCGAAAAATTACTCGGAGTACCCCCGGAGGACATTTTTTATACGGACCCCCACTTTGGATAAGGGGCACCCACGACTATGTGTAGCCCAAATTTGTCCTCAGCACCCATTTCTATTCTGATGCATTGTGGATGTCCCATATCGATATTGAAGCACCATTTATAGTCCATCCTAGAATTACATTGAATATGCCAAGTATGCCCTTGGTGCTAGTATAAATTAAAAAACATAAGGCTAAAGGAGGAAGGTTTTGGAGTTTTAGAATATTGTGTGAAAAATGAGAGGTTCTCTTCTTTCAAACCTAATTGTTATCTCTAGGGGGAATTAGATCATCTAATTCTAGAGTATCAACTAGATGCCTCTCATAATCTTATAGTTTCCAATTTAATTTGGTAGAAATTATAAGTTATTTGAGAAGAATCTCATTATTAGGTTATTCCTTCATTCAAAGGGTAGAAGAAACTAAATTGGTTGATTATTTATCCTTTTCAAGTTATCAATTTAAATTTATTTTCATTGTAAGCTTCCGATTCTCATCATTTGGTATCAGAGCTTTGGTTTGATTCTCAAGGGAAAAAGGTGGTGATTGGTGAAGATACTTGTTCTTGTGGTGAATACTACTAATCTCTTTATCAAGTATTTTGGGTTGATTTTTATGTTCTTTGATAGTATTTTCAAATTGGGTTTTTCAATCTTATATTGATTTCATTATGGTTTACAAAAGAGAAGTTAATTTGTGTAGGATTCATTCAAAGGATGTGTTAATGAATATGGTACATAAAGTGTTTGATGACATGTATCTAAGAATGGGAGAAATTTGTGAAGAATATTATTGGAAACTTGTAAGTCTCCATAACCAAGAAAGGATTCTACCTAATGATTGTGATGATGTAAGTGAACTAGATGTATCAATTTTGGTTGGTGGATGTGAGGATAAACAAAGTGCCCACAAGGTGTTTGATAAAATGTCCCCACCAAAATTTGATAGTTATTTGAGTCATGAGGAAAATGAAATAGTGGGTGTTCTTCCAATCTATCAAGATGGCATGAATGTGGATCAAATATTTTATTATTTTACTATCATGGACCAAGTGCTATCACGTAAGAATCAAGAGAAAGAAGAATACAATCCTTTGTGTTCAATTTTTGATGAGGTAGTTAGTGGTAATGAAGTAAAAGATTTTGGTGTACCAAGGTATGATATTAAATTGGAAAATGCTATGCTAGAAGCATCTCAAGCACAATTTCAAGTATGTGAACCGACTACCGGAAGCAAGCATTCACTCAAGCTACAACAAAATGGGGAGGCAATATATATGAATCCAATTTGGGCTTTAATTGAAGATAAGTTTCATGGTTGTAGTCTTCGTGCAAGGTTGAGAGAGATGCTTGGTATTTCTTTATTACTTAGGGATTCTCTTAACTATGACCACAAGATGCTACATTTGATGAGTAACTACAATGGAAGGTGTAGAGGTAGAATTGTCTTCAAACAAGGAAGAAGTTCAAGCACTAATGGAGAATATGCTTTGGAGAATTCATGAACGAATTTGTTCAAACAAGGGGAGGATGATGTATTTACAAACGAAGAAATACTTGGTGTGTCATTACTACTTGGGGATACTCTCAACTATGACCACAAAGTGCTACATTTGGTGAGTAATTATAATGGAAGGTGTAGAGGTAGAATTGTCTTCAAGCAAGGAAGAAGTTCAAGCACAAATGGAGAATACGCTTTGAAGAATTCGAGGACGAATTTGTTTAAAGAAGGGGAGGAGGATGTATTGTGGATGTCCCATATCGATATTGAAGCACCATTTATAGTACATCCTAGAATTACATTGAATATGCCAAGTATGCCCTTGGTGCTAGTATAAATTAGAAGACATAAGGCTAAAGGAGGAAGGTTTTGGAGTTTTAGAATATTGTGTGAAGAATGAGAGGTTCTCTTCTTTCAAACCTAATTGTTATCTCTAGGGGGAATTAGATCATCTAATTCTAGAGTATCAACTAGATGCCTCTCATAATCTTATAGTTTCCAATTTAATTGGGTAGAAATTATAAGTTATTTGAGAAGAATCTCCATTATTAGGTTCTTCCTTTATTCAAAGGGTATAAGAAACTAAATTGGTTGATTATTTATCCTTTTCAAGTTATCAATTTAAATTTATTTTCAATGTAAGCTTCCGCTTCTCATCATATTCCCACCCCATAATTGTTACGGTACACCCATCTTCATCATTCAAATTTCAGTTTTGGCGGGAAAGTTTGTTTCTTCCCTGGCAGATTGGAGTTCGAAATTTAAGGGAGATTTAGAGAGATTCAATGGCTGATATTCATTGGGATGACTTGGTTGAGCGTAACAGGCTTGGTGTGGTTGATTGTTTCGGTTGAAATTGACTAGATAACTCGCAAGGAGAAAACAGGCAACACGTACACCAGAAGAGTTATTCACGGGATTACAACAAGTTAGACGTGCGCTGCTCGAGTTTGGATATCACTTGGTCTTTGCAGAAGCGTGGAGAAGTTAAATAAGGAAGATTCAGAAGCTGTAGACGCGTGAAGATTTAAAACGGGGAAGCAAATTTGCGTATCTTGCATGGGAGTATTCGTTATTGACTTCCAGGATTATTCGGGGTTATGAGGATATATTCTCGGTCAGAATGGATATATATAGGCTGCTGGGATCACACAGAAGGTTTACGGAGAGTCTGGGAGAGTTTAGATTTAGAGCAAAAACAGAGCGAGAAAATCAAGTTTGAGAAACCTGTTGCTGCTGCTGCCATTGAAGAACACGAAGAACATAAGACCCTCTAGGACAGTCGTTATGCTACAGTGACAACGACGGTTATCATTTATCGTTGTATGTAACAGTCGGTTTGTAACAAATATAATTGTTACAAACCCGGATTTAATCATTTTTCCTCCCATTTCATCATTTGTGAACCTTTTTTTGAGCATTAATAAATTATTTGAGAGGGTTTTCACCATGATGAGCGGCTAATTACCCGGTGACTGAGGCAGAGGAGGAAACTAATCATTCATGCTTGATTGGTAATTTCTTCTATAATTTCTTTAATTATTTATTTTATTTAATTTACTAGGATCAACACAAAGATAAAAGTGGTTTTCTTAATTAGTTGTGAATCAATTCGATGTGTTATGCTTAGAAACAATTCTTTGATAATTCATGCTTAGGGATTACAATTTAATATTTGGACACCTTATAAATTAATAGTGAATTAATGAGAAAAAGAGCTTAATAATAATTTCAGAAATATCGTTGTAAACCAATCAACTAGAAGGAATAGTGGAATCCGGAGCCTTAGTCCATTTTTAAATCTTGAAATCACTTTTTACATTAAGTTTTCTTTATTTTTAAGTTTTACAAGTCTAAAATCTACTGTCTTCACAAGTCTTGAACGAATCATCTACTACAACATCATTGAAAAATATCATCAATTTTTGGCGGCGCTGACGCGGACTTGTCTTTAGGCTAGAGTTTTTAGATTTTTTTTTTTTTAGTTTTGTTTGTTCTACTTTACGTTTTTGGGTTTTTGTCTTTGTATTACAGATTTTGGAATTTGGAGCAAAAGAAAAAATTTGCCAAAGATTTTGGTGAATACTTAAAGATTTGGAGTCAAAGACAAAGCGAAAAGAGCGAAAGAAAAGAAAAGAAAAGAAAAAGAGAGAGAGTTTATTTTATTTTTTTTAGATTGTATTAGGATATCTTATATTCTTGTAATTTTATTTTTCTTTTGCACTTTATTTGGGACTTTGGACTTTAAACTTTGGGACATTATTTTTATTTTTTAAACCCTACGGAAGGGTAGTTTTAAATACAAACTGTTTGCAGAGAAGGACGGCGATTACGATTTCGCCTCGTCCCCTCAAGTTCGTACATGACATAGAAGTCGTGGCCTGAGTCGACTTCAGCGGTTCATCCCCCGTCTGGAACGGGAGGTAAGTTTATCTAAACACCCACGAATCCCCTGTCAGCGGGTTTACTGTATTCCTTCGTTTACATATATATTGAGGAATTGAAAACGGTTGCTTTAATTTCATAGTAAAGGGCAAGGACTGACCATACAAGATAAGGGTTCGGATTTCATCACCGTTCTCTTCTTGCCCGCCTTAGGTAAACGATACTTAACGCGAACCTAAGCCTTAAAATTTGTAATAGAACGAGCCCGATAGGGTAACGAGCTTAATAGGAAATTCGTTCGAAAAATATTGGTTACTCTTTTAAGCATACTTCGAAGTTCATGATGATTTTTGTAAGTTGACTGCGCCGCCTTGTAATGCCAGTGAGGCCTTGGGTATCAAAGCTCCACGCAGCTTCCCTCGTCTTTATTCAACTTACTTTAACTCGGATTGATTCCAGAGGGGTTTGCTCAGATTGTAACCAATTACTTTTCGAAAGAATAGAAGCTGGTCTAGAAACAATCTAAGTGGAGCCATCATGCTTTTTTTTTGCTAGAAATCTTTAGGTTTGCTTTGGTGGAGTCAGCCTGTTGTGTCTTTGCTTAAAACCTCCCTTCGATAGGATTTTTAATTTTAATTTTTGTTAGTGTATGCCAAAATCGTTCGAGTCCATTAGAGAGCGTGCTTGGAAAAGAGATACTTTGGCCGTTTGATTAGTGACGAGCCTAGAAGTTCTTCTTGTGGAAGTGGGGAGCTCGAAGAATATTCTTTCGAGAGCCCCGTTTTTGGAAACTTCAGTTTTGAGAATTTAAGTCTTAGTGAGGAAAGTACCCCCTAATACTTCAGCTGTACCAGCAATGGCTACTTTGAAAGATTACATGTACCCCAACTAGGACCAACCGAGCTTCGTGCATTAAATTGCCACCCTCTACGGCTAATTATGAGTTGAAACCTGGTATTCTTCAGATGATCCCTATATTCTTAGGAAAAGATGACGAGAACCCTTACTTTCACATTGTGACTTTGAAGAAATTTGTGGAACAATTAAGATTAAAGACCTTACTGATGAAGTCTTGAAACTTAGGATGTTTCCCTTTTCCTTGAAAGATAAAGCCAAGACCTGGCTGAATAACCTACCATCTGAATCCATAGAAACATGGCAGGAAATTATTGTTGCTTTCTATTTGAAATTCTACCCTAAGCATAAAACTGCAGCTGTTAGGCAGAAAATTAGTTCCAGTATGCAATAAGATGGAGAATCTCTTTATAGGTTTTTAGAGAGATTCAATGATCTCCTATCCCAATGTCCTCACCATGGGTTTGAGAAAATGAAACCAGTAGATATTATTTATGATGGTTTAGACTATTCGACCAAAGCCATGGTCGAGTCTTTGTGCACTGGTGAGTTCACTAGTAAAAATACTGATGATGCTTTTAACTTCTTGGGAGTTGTCTCTGAAAAATCCCAACAGTGGGAGCCTTGTGTTGAACCCCCTAAAAGACTCTTGGTCAATAGAAGTAGCACCAATGTAGTAGATATAAGCTTTGGGTCAGATGCTAAGTTTGCTGCTTTGTCTAGAAGGTTAGAAGCTTTAGAATTGAATCAGTCTAAACATAGGTCTCTCGTTGAACCTGATGATAGGATTAGATCCTCTCAAGTCTCTAGTTGTGGAGTAGAACCCAATAACTATTTTTGGGAAGGTCAGGTTAGTGAAGAACAAGCCCACACTGTCTATAACAACGCTAGGTTTGAGAACCGTCAGAAGTTTGACCCGTACTCAGAGACCTACAACCCTGGTTGGAGAAACCATCCTAATTTTTCTTGGTCTAAGGGTCAGAATCAAGGACAGTCTAGTAATTATCAGCCTCCCCCAGGTTTTGGTTATGTTAAGAACTCTTCAGGTCAACCCCAGTTTCAGAACCCTTCGGATAAAAAGATCACAAGTTTAGAAGAGACTCTCGTTTATTAAAAGCTCTGAAAAGAGTCATGTAATTATGTTTTTCTTTTTGTTCATGTATCAAAGGTGTCACTATGTTGTAAAGATCAAAGTTATTTCTTACAAAAAAAAAAAAAAATCAAGTATTTATTTATTCCATGTTTTGTCATGTTAAAGACAATAGTTCTCTCTTGTTCCAAAAATAAAAGAGAGTAATCAATGTAAATAAGAGTCCTGTAAAGAGTCATCTTTTTGTTGTAAATAGTCTTGTAATAAGCAAGGAGGGTGCATCCATCGATGTATAACGCGGGTAAACTGAAATATCACCAACTCATTGGGTGAACATTCACAATTCTCGTAAAGCCGGACAGCTAGCTTGGCTTAGAATTCGGTTCTTAGCCTAAAAACTATCTCTTGGTGATTAGTAGTCATAACTTCAGGTCATTCTAGAAACATGTGTAGATACACTTTACACTCTTATCACGTGTCTTTAGTTGTTATCAGTGCTAGGATTGTGCCTTTGATAGCTAGATTGACATCTCCATTTTGCTGTGAGCTTCTACTGTCTTGCACATGTCACATTTGATGGAATCTGAGCTTATATTTTGGCCTAGAACTTTGTAGGTACGTTCTAAGCAAACCTTCACGAGACTTCACTCGTCCACTAGGGACACTTAGTGGTTTAAAAGGCTTAGTGCATACGCTAAATGCGTTCGAGAGACCAGCGACAGTGGTATAGGTAGGATTTCCTTAGTTTTGTTTTACTTGAGGACAAGTAAAATTCAGGTTTGGGGGTATTTGATGAGTCCTAAAAAGTGCATATTTCTATATCTTTTTGTTGGCATTTAACTCATCTTTTGTGCATTAATTCTACATTTTATCCCATATTCTGTATTTTCTTTGTTTTCAAGAATAAATATTTTTATTAACTAATTTTGCATTTTTAGGTAATAAATAAAGTTTGGATGAATAGCGGAGCGAAAAGAGCAGAAAAGTAGTGAAAAGCCGGGAGGAATTACACAAGGAAGCCGCGAAGAATGTTGTGCACAAGACCAAAAGGCTAGAAGTGGGCTTGAAGAGGAAGAATTGTTCTTAAACAAGATATGGGCTTGGCATACCCAAGGCCCAAAACCCTCACCCAAACCCATTACCAATATCCATACCTGCATTCATCTTCAGCCGTCAGATTGGATCATCTCAGCATCCTACGGTCGCTTCATCGTCGTGCATCAAAGTCTGAAGCTCCTGTCAAACACTACAACACCTAACTCCATCTTGGACCGTCAGTTTTGATGTATTACATATCCAACGGTCGCTCCACATCCATTTACATCACATCGTTGGATCTTTCCCTCGTCATATCATCCTACGGATTCCCCTCACAAAACATCGAGATTTGATGGGTCTGCTCAACACCCAAACAACCAAATACCTATACCCGCAAAACAAACAACCCCTTCCTCAAACCCCATCGACTCCATCTTCTCCCTCACCCTCTGCAACACCACCTTACCCTGCCGCACCACCATCATCACCTCCACCTTCCTCAACTGCCACGACCATCACAACCACTCCAACCACTAAAACCCATCATCACCCTATTTCTCTAGCCATCTATTTCATCGATTTCTCACCTCACCTCTCCCTGAAACCCTAGGTGAGAAATTGATGAAATGGGTGAGTCTATAGACGTAATTGGAAGGCATGGAGAGGAGCAGGAAGAGCAGAAGAAGAGTGGGTCGAAGAGATAGAGC
This sequence comes from Papaver somniferum, assembly GCF_003573695.1. Taxonomy (NCBI): domain Eukaryota; kingdom Viridiplantae; phylum Streptophyta; class Magnoliopsida; order Ranunculales; family Papaveraceae; genus Papaver; species Papaver somniferum. The sequence goes on from NC_039360.1 coordinate 79,670,655, forward strand.
AATTGTCCTATCTAATTAGGTGAGAAATCAGAAACCCTAACTGCCCTGTTTTGAATTTGGGGGAAAATTGTAAACCCTAATTATGTAAATTGGGTATAAATAGGACTTGTGGGTGTTGTTGTAGAGCTATGCCTGGATTAGCCAGAGCATCAGTAGAATAGTTTAAGTTTTTTTTAGTTTTGTTATTTCCATGAACTGTTAGCTTTGAGGGTTATCAATCTTTTAAATTCCATGATTCTCAATTCAAATGCATTGTTAATTTTAGCTGTTCTGAACTCCAACATATATTTAATTTGAGTGTGTGATTGTTACAATTTATATCAAGCTCCTGTTCATGTTTATGTTATGTTTTGTTCTTATGATTTGTTCTTAGGATAGTCTCATTCTAGTGCACTGTTGAATGATGTATTGCTAGGATAGTTATCTTGATGCCTGTTTTGCTTGAGCAATGGGAAGTAATCAGTGCTCTGGTATGCCTGTGCTGTCAAAAGACAGTCAATACTAGGGGCATATCAGTGAGCAAGCTGATTTTCCTCCCATTCTAATATATGCTCAAGGTCTTCAACTCAACATAGAATTGCATTGCTTGATTAGGACACAAGGTGGAAATCAGTGCACAAACTCCTCCCTGCCCTTGGCTTACAGCCTTGGTTCTTAACTGTTTTGCCATATTGCTTTGCTGTTTTGGTTCTTAAATGTCATGTCATTTGCTTTTCTTTGTTAACTGTTTTCCCATCTTTGCATCTGCCTTATTGCTTTGCCTTGCTCACTGCCATAGTGCTTTACACCCATTGATAGCTTAGGAATGCTTCAATACACCCCAAGTCCCTGTGGAATGACCCTGTCTTGCACACATTACTACAATTTGACCCTGTGCACTTGCAGGTATCACTGTAGGCTGTCTTTGCTCTTATTTTATACATATACCAAAGCCTACCAAGTTTTTAGCGCCGTTGCCGGGGACTTGGCGCTGTGTGTTGATTTGTTCTTTGTTGTTTTGTTGCATTCACTTTCATCTTCATATTTGCATCATAGTTCATTGCATTTGCATCTTTCCCTGCATTGCATACTCATTTGCATATTGTTCACTTACATTCCTGCATCATAGCTTGCATCTTTACTCACTTTCTTCCTTGAGCCAGCAGGTACCTGCCTATCCTGCTGCTTTTGCTGTGGAGCTGTTGCTGCTGCTGCTCATGTGCTTGCTGTGCTCCTGCTCTCCTGCTGAGCTGATGTGCTTGTGATGCTGTGGTGCTCCTGCTTGTGCCAGGCCAAGACTCCTGCTGAGCTGCTGTGGCCCATGTTGCTGCCTGTTGCTGCTAACTGCTGCTGCCTTCTGCACCTGTTGCTCTGCTGTGGCCCTGTGAACCTGCAAAGCCTGCTGTTGTGCTGTTGCTGCTGCTGCTGATCTGCTCCTGCTGCTAGGCCTGAAGTGGTGCTGCTGCCATTCATAAGCCAAGCCCAACTGGGCCTCAACAAAGACAAAAGCTTAGGATGATCCAAAGCCCAACTGGGCTTTTGCAACCAAACTGAGCAGCTGGGCTGTGCTTAAGCAAGTAAGCCTAAACCCATTAAGAGAACCCAACCTGTGGGCTTCCATTTTTAATTTGTGGGCTTGTAATAATTTTTTCCATTTTTCTGTTGGGTTTGTAATTAATTTCTTGTGGGCTTGTTTGTTTAATTTCTTGTGGGCTTGTGGTTTTAGATTGATTTGGGCCTGTTGTTTAAATTAAAGAAAACTGAACTTTTGAAAGCCCAGTTGGGCCTCATATTTTAGTTAGTATCTAGCCAAAGCCCAACTAAATTTCTGGGACTGTGGGCTTAACATCCATTTGAAAAATAAACATTTACACTGTGGGCTTGACCCAAAAACAGAAAACGTTTTCAAAGCCCAGTTGGGCCTCGACCTTTGGCTATTTAAGAGCCCAAATTTCAAATTGTTACCTGGGCTTGTTTCTGAACTGTGGGCCTGAACCAAATTTCAAGTGGGCCAAAATTTCAAAATTCCAAAAACCAACAGCGAGCTTTACTCACCAGCAGTGGGCCTGTTTTTCAAAAACGTAGCTGGGCTTCGCAAAACCCAACAGTGGGCTTGGTCTCCTTATCCCATTAAAAACCAAATGTTTTTCTCCCATAAAAACCAAAGTTTTCCAAATGTTTCCCTAAAAACCAAAATTTTTCTTTTTCCCATCAAAACCAAATGTCTCCCGACAAAACCAAATTTTTCCCAAAAAGTCCAATCCCATTAAAAACAAAATTTTCTTGTAGATATTTTCTTAGTTAAACCTTTTGTTCCTTTTGTATATATTTTGCTAATCCAATATGATCTCGGCTGACATATGTTGGATTCTTGCCTTGAATAACAGAGTTCTAATCTTGCTTTCGCCGAGATCGGGTATTCTCTTTCCTTTTTCTCTACTCAACATGATCCTCTTCACATGTTGTATTATAATTTTGTTCATATTTTGAAACATTGAGGACAATGTTTAGTTTAGGTTTGGGGGTATAGAGTAGATACCACGATCACATGTTATAATTGAAAACAAGAACTCCTTCTTTTTTTGAAAAAAATTAAAAAATTGAAAAAATAAAAAAAAATAAAATAAAAAATAAAAAATCATAAAAATGGAGCTCATTTACCTTGAAATGTTGACTCTTGTGCAAATATGTAAATTTTAGAAGTCTTAGTCTAGATATTTAGGCACCCTGATTCTAGCACAATTCACATAGTGATAAGAAACTTGCACACGCACGATCTACCAATACATGTATAGCCTCGATCTTCAAGGTGTTTGATAGGAAGTTAGATTGCCAATCACTTTAGAATACTGAATGAGACTTGACTAGCTTGTTCTTTGGTTGGCTGGGATAGAAGTTGGAGGATACGTTAAGAAAAGCAACCATAGAATTTGACCGGATGCATTCGATAAGGGCCACCTCTTGCTAAGAGTCATGTAATTATGTTTTTCTTTTTGTTCATGTATCAAAAGTGTCACTATGTTGTAAAGATCAAAGTTATTTCTTACAA